>NC_079457.1:38840395-38882895 GCF_903798145.1 Danio aesculapii
ACTGTAGATACATATTATCATTCAAATGTGGTTGTAGTTTTGTCCCACAATAATGCATTATATTTGATCAAAAGTGACAGTAAAGACATACATGCTGTCTTCAATAAATGAAAAATGCTACTGTGACAAGACTTTTAAGATTGAGGGCTCTATTTTCATGATCTAGGCGCAAAGTTTAAAGCGCATGGCGCAAAAGCATTAAGGGTGTATCCGAATCTAATTCTGCTATTTAAAGAAAAATACGCTTCGCGCCCTGCTGCATGTCTAATAGGGTTGTGCTTATTCTCTTAATGAGTTATGGGTGTGTTTTAAGCATAACATGCATTAACCAATCTGAGTGTCATCTCCCATTCCTTTTAAGAGTCGGTTGTGTCACGCCATGGCGCATTTGCTATTTACAAGGCGGATTTAGTACGTGGAAACCTGAACACTTCACTAGCGAGAAAACAGTTAAACAGACCATCGGCAGCGAGGATAAAGAGCAAGCCTCCTCCATTACTTTCTCTTTACTTTACTTTTACTTTACTCCTTTACTTTCGTGGATAAGGAAACTGTGTTATATGCACTCCACTGAAGAAATTCATAGGCCTAAATATTTTATTTTGTTTGTTTAGCGAAGAGATTTGTTTCAAAACTATTTCTAAATTCAGTTCTAATTTCCAGCAAACGAATAAACGAACAATAATAACAAAGTGTGGTCAAATATACAAAAACACGTCCTATTCTTATGCCCCATTTGATCCAAAACCCAACAGGTGGACAAATCTAAACTTGTTTTTATTCAAACAAATATAAATATGCATATAATAAATAACACTAATAATAATAATAACACAATACAAAAGCAAACTGTCATGAATAAACTGAAAAAAGGCCCCCGTGATGAAGTCATGGAGCGTTTTTGATCCAGGTTTTAGTTGGTCAACAGTGTGGTCTATTTCAGTTCCTCAAAAAAGCAACACGCCAACAATGCGCCTCAACACACCTTCTTTCTAGACCTGCACACCCATGAGCCCACAAAGTAGTGCAAATGGACTTAATATTTATACAACGTGGTGCGAAACGTGAAAATTAGGGTCGCGCTGGTCTCAAAATAGCAACAAATCGCACAAAACATGTCTTGCGCCTTATTGCGCCAGGTGCATAATAGGGCATGATATCAAATCACTTGTTATTTGCATTTTTATTTATCCAAAAATTCTGAAAAATTTAATTTTGTTCCCATAAAAAATATTAAACATAACAACTGTTGTCAACATTCATGGTAATTGTAAAATGTAATGTTTTTAGCAGTAAATCTTAATATTAGACTAATTTCTGAAAGATCATCTTACACTTAAAACTGAGTTATGATGCTGAATAATTGGCTTTGTATTTCAATAGAAATATTTTACATTTACTGTAGTTTTGATCAAATAAATGCATCATTAGTGAACAAATGTCTTTATAATTCAGTTAATTCATCAGTAACCATGAAAAATACTGTTTAGTCTGAGATTTTCCTTGACTAGTAACATTTACATGTTGTGTACTGTATTATAAGATTTCTCAGAAACGAGAAATTGTATACAAATTATTTGTTGAAATGTCAGTCAAAACTTGAACAAGTTTTCTTTTCTTCCGGCACTAATGATCTATGCAATTTTTGTTTTCCATTTACTCACAATACATCCAATTCCCAGTATAAACCCCCATTTGATGTTAATGCTGTGTAAATGTGTGTCAGACAGATGTATTTTACACACTGTAGTCAGCATTCTTATATTATGCTATTAGTTGTTAACTTCCAGAATGAACTGTCATTGTTTAGCCTCCACTTATTCCAAACCTGTTTGAGTTTCTTTCTTCTGATCAACACAATAGAAGATCATGTAGAAAATTTCTGAACAGTTGATGGTTGGCATTGACTGAAAAAAAATACTATGGAATCAATGGTGACCAATCGTTTTGGAAGTGTACTACTCCTTTAAATGGTGTGCTGGTAATGTTGTCCACAAATGTCTATATTATACTTTTATGACTGTATTCTTAAATTAAGGCATTATTTTCCAGTAATATATTGTGAATTTGACAGAATCTGTGCGAGGTGAGATGTTTGCACTTTGAAGCAGTACATATGATATGGCCGCCATCTAGAGGACGCCATTTGCAATCACATGTTAACAGGAACGTGGATAGGAAGTGGATTTTTTGCAATAACAATCGTCCAAATCAGGGGATATACCTAAACGCGCCATTTTGTTTGTGTGTGCTTTCCTGTAATCTGGAGCTTGAGAATGATTATAGCTGGTTCTGTAGGATATAAGAAATCACTTTTACAAACGCCAAGATAAAGTGCCTAGGAATATTTGTAATTAATATGTTGGGGGAAAACATTCAGGAATTTGAAAATAAAAGAAAACACTTATGTTTCATGTTATTTACTTCATTATTAACACTGTGATTTTTTTTCTACATTGATGCCACCAAAAGACAAAGCACAGTAACAGCATTCACTGATTATTGTTAACCTTTTATCAGGCAAAGAACATACTGTATGGTCACTCATTTACATTGATTACTATATATACCAACGTAATGATTCTCTGTTGTCATTAAAAATCCCATAGGGGTGTAACCACGGTGTCCTGGCCAAATTCCCTCTATTGACTCTTACCCATCATGGCCTCCCAATCATTCCCATCCACTGAACTGGCTCTATCATTGTCTCTCCACCTATAGCTGGTGTGTGGTGAGCACACTAGCGCCATTGTCATGTGGTTGCCGTCGCATCATCCAAGTGGATGCTGCACACTGGTGGTGGTGTGAAGACCCCCCCCCCCCTCATGATTGCGAAGCGTTTTGGGTGTATGGCCATACACAATTAATGCGCTAAATAAATACACACATTACATTACATTACTATATATTTATTTTTAAGTTTAATGTAAAAAAAAAATTCAGAAGTCTTGTAATAACTCCCAGTATCACTCCAGGTTTTATCAATGAGTATTTCAATGAGTGTCCTAAGGGGTTAAATTGATTTTTAACAATCAGTTTTCATTCAATCTTAGCATAATTGAGCCAGATCTATATCTGTCACTGGGCAGAGAGCTGATTTCACTCATAACTCAGTTTTAATAAAATATTACTGTTTTCAAATTGCACCATTTTTTTATGTAATCTACTCATTTTGATAATATGTCATCTTAGGGAATGTTTGCAACAGACTGGTTTTATCTAAACAGTGTTTTGGGGGTCTAAAAATTATGACTTTTGTGGGGAAGAAAGCTTCAAAGCATTACTGTCTTCATGTAAATGGAAAGAATGTAAATGTGTGAAAATGGTGACGTCCTGCATATTTGTATTACGTGTTTAGTCAACGGACACGCAGGTATTTGACAACCAAAACAACAATGAGGGACTTCCTTTGCAAAGTGACTTTGCCTTTCACTCTCCTGACATGAATAATAGTGTTTTAGCCAATTTTGCGTACCTGGCAAAGATCATTTAATCAATGTTGTTGCTCATACACAAAACAGGAGGGGAAAAGAGGAAATACTTCCAGATTTTTACAGTTTTGTCATTTAAATATGCCATAAGTGCATTGTTTTCAAGTTATTATTGCTTATATAAGTTTTAATTGTGTCTTTATCTACAGTTCTGCCGTGGTTGTTAATTTCAATGGTCAGAAGTAAACAAATCCTCCAGACAATAGAAAACAGACTGCACAAAATACATTTCCTCAGATCTCCTTGCATGGAGTTGAGCAGATTTAGCTAATCTTCCATTATGAATTATGATAGGAAGTCTGGGAAGAAGGCCAGAAGAAGATAAGGGGGTTACGGGTGTACTGAAGGGCTGCTGAAATCATGTTAGCCAGTAAGAGAAATAACTTCCTCCTTTAAGCCTTCAGTACGCTCGTCTTTTTATGTGCCGACTGATTTCCTTTTCCCCTCCTGTTATGTTCACAGGTGACATTCAAATAGTTTGTGTATGGAGAATTCTATGTCTGTTAATTGTTTTATAAATTCACTGACAACCTGTGAAGTGAGTGATTTAATTGCATTTTTATTACAGAAAGACCATCATTTTCTCAATATAAAGAATATTTCACTGGTTACACTGGAATATTCCACATTTCACTGGTCATCTGCGCTTGGGTTTGGTTTAGAGGTAAGGTTAGGACATAAACAGTATCATTAACCTGATAGAAAAACAATGGAGGTCTATGTAATGTCCTCACTAAGATAGTGAAACAAACAAAAGTGTGTGCGTTTGTATTTGTTACAATATTATTTTAAATAGTAATATATTCATCTATTTAATTATGTTAAACAGATTCAATTGGGGTTATGGGGGATAAAAACTGGGGTGGTGGTTCCCATTTTTAAGGGGGACCGGAGGGTGTGCTCCAACTATAAGGGGATCACACTCCTCAGCCTCCTTGGAAAAGTCTATGCCAGGGTACTGAAGAGGAGGATCCGGTCGATGTTTGAACCTAGGATTCAGGAGGAACAATGCAGTTTTCGTCCAGGCCGTGGTACACTGGACCAGCTCTATACCCTCACTAGAGTGCTTGAGGGTTCAAGGGAGTATGCCCAACCAGTCCACATGAGTTTGTGGACTTGGAGAAGGCATTCGACCGTGTCCCCCGTGGCATTCTGTGGAGGGTGTTCTGGGAGTATGGGGTCAGAGGTGCTTTGTTAAGGGCTGTCTCATCGCTGTATGAACAGAGTAGGAGTTTGGTTTGCATTGCCGGCAATAAGTCAGACTTGTTTCCAATGCATGTTGAACAATGGCAGGGCTGCCCTTTATGACCAATTCTGTTCAAATTTTTATGGACAGAATTTCAAAGCGCAGCCTTGGGCTGGAGGGGGTCCAGTTCGGCGACCACAGGATTCCATCTCTGTTATTCACAGATGATGTTGTTCTGTTGGCTTCACCGAACATGGACCATCAGCATGCACTGGGGCAGTTTGCTGCCGAGTGTGACACAGCTTAGAAGACAATCAAGCCCAAGGCCATGGTGCTCCACCAGAAAAAGGTGGTTTGCCATCTCCAGGTTGGAGGAAAGTCCTTACCCCAGGTGGAGTTCAAATGTCTTGGGGTATTGTTCACGAATGAGGAAAGGATGGAACGTGAGATTGATAGGCGGATTGGTATCGGTCCGTTGTCGTAAAGAAGGAGCTGAGCTAAAAGGCAAAGCTCTCCATTTACCAGTCAATCTATGTTCCTACTCTGACCTTTGGGTCATGACCGAAAGGACAAGATCTCGGATACAAGCAGCTAAAATGAGTTTCCTTCGCAGAGTGGCAGCGTGCATCCTTATTGATAGGGTGAGGAGCTTTGTCACCCGAGAGGAGCTCGGAGTAGAGCCGTCGCTCCTCCACATCGAGAGAAGTCCGCTCGGGCATCTGTTTCGGATGTCTCCTGGATGCCTACCTAGGGAGGTGTTCCAGGCATGTCCCACTGGGAGGAGACCTCGGGGAAGACCCAGGACACGCTGGAGGGACTATGTCTCTCGGCTGGCCTGGGAATGCTTTGGGATCCCCAGGAGGAGCTAGAGAAAGTGTCTGAGGAAAGAGAAGTCTGATGTTCTCTCCTAAGACTGCTGTCCCCGCAACCCAGCCCCGGAAAAGCGGACGAAAATGAGATGAGATGAGATGAGATGAGGCTTTTATGGATTTTGTTATCAGTTGCAGACTACCGTATGTGGTAAAGTCTAGATGGGATACAGCTGTGGATACTCAAATCAATATATCATATTGTTTGTGGGACTGTACAACAATAATTAATAATTTTACATTACTGTGATGGTTGAATTTGGGGCTGGGGTAGAGGTAGGCGTTGATAAAATACAATTAATTGGTAATTGAATAAATAATATAAATAATTATTGTTAACTTCCAAAAACAGTTGTATCCCTTCTAGCAACAACCGTACTTGGGGCTGTCTGAATGTTTAAATATGATTGGCTATAAAGTTTCTTTTAACCACTTTTAAGACAGCCACAGTCTAACAGTAGTGCTGAGTCTGCTTATTCTCTAGATCGTGATCAATGAGGCATTCATCAGAAAAGACATCAGGATACTTACTGTATAATACTTTACACTAGGATAATACTGCACAGTGTTTAATCAGCTGGCCGAGACTAAATAAACAAACAACTCCAGCCATGAATTTGCTTATGCAAAACAGTAGATACTGTTATTGATTAGTGCCAGTCATTTTTCTTAGAAGCAATAGTTTCATAATGGAGATGGAATCTCTACGTGTGGGGTGTTTTTCAACCACAACGACTAATGAGAAATCCTGAACACAAAGAGGATCTCCTTTTGTTATCACAGAGAAATCCGTCATATTACTGTGCACATTAATGTGTCATAAAAATTTAGAATTAAGATGTAAAATAACCACACCTTTAGCTGCTAGACAAATGCTGATTTAAAATGCTTAATTTATTAATATATTAATTTGTTTGAACAAGAATGATCATTTCTTTTAAAGAAATCCGAAAACAAATAACATATAACACTGTATGTAATATAAGTTAAATAGCAATACATGACAAAATATTGCAGTTCATAGATAAAAAAGGCCTTTAATTGATCTTACACAGATGTGATTTACATATTTATTAACAGTTTTGACAGACATTCAACTTAGTAATGAGGTTGACTGTTTTATGCACAGTAATAGCCTAATAAGTCTGTGTATTAGTGTATTATTCCTGCTGCTCCATCTGAGTATTAGCCTATATAGTCTGTCTCTATTATATAAAACTTTATGCACTATCAAATGTAGTCAAATGGTTCCACATTTGCGTCATAGACGTCATCAAGCACCTTACCATTGCAGTTAATCTGTGAGTAAAAGCGTCATATAATTGTCAGAGCCGGAGGCGTCGCTAGACCCCAGTAAAAATCTCCAGTGCCCCAGTAAATGCATTGAGATATGATTTACTTCCTATGCAAGTGTATTTATTAAGAGTGGTAATTCCAATATAAAGACGTTATTCTCTATGTGCAACCGAAGCAACGCTGGTGAAAGCAATGTAATCAAAAAGCAAACTGATGCATCTCCGCGTGTGCGCAGAGAACACGCGCGCCACTCGCACGCGCTGCTCTCTTCTGAGAGTCTCGGTAGTAAACATTCGCGTAACCAGCGTAACAGCCTTTTTTGTTTTGCAAGTCGACAAAACTGAAGTTTAAACAATATGATAGTGATCTTATTAAGCATGCCTCCTGATAGATTTTTTTGTATGAAGCAAAAAGGAGGGATGACGAGTCAGGGAGGTAAGACTTAACAAACCTAATTATCTGCCATGTGTCAAGTCTACAACAGATAATCCTACAACACATCATTTTTTTTTTTTTTTGTATTTTATTGAATTGTCTATAGAATTTCATTCAAATGAAATTAATATTTATGCAAAAGTAATTTCTTAAATGATCTTAGCATATCACTCCAGTTGTCTTGACATTGTTTTCCAGTTAAATTTAGGATTATTTTGAAGAATAATTGTATAATAATAATACTTTTATTTATTATATATATAAATATAAATAAATATATATATATATATATATATATATATATATATATATATATATATATATATATATATATATATATATATATATATATAATGTATATAAATATATGTGTATATATGGGGGAAGGGGGTACGTGCCCCAGTAGAGCTTTATGCCTAGCAACGCCCCTGGTCAGAGCTCTGTCACAAATCATATTGTTTATCGCCATCAGTTATAAATCGAAAACAGCACTTAAAGATGTATTTAACGCCTATAAGCATTCGGACTAATCCTCCTGTCAATAAGAAGAGGAAGAATCAAAGAAATGCAGCCTACTCTAAATTAATAGGCCTAATAAATTACAATATCTAGACTTTATTTTGACCTGTTAACCACTTGTTGAGCGACCTGAAAACACAAATCAATTTATGTTTAACTTGTTTGAGTTTTCTTATTTTTTTATTTTTAATTTTTTTATATAGTTTTTAAATATTTTTTATTTAGTTTTCTAAAAAGTAGTCTAATCAACGGTAGCCAATCATGCCGTAGTATCACGCAATTTTCCATATCGATCACTTATCACGCAATTACTAAAGCCGGGACCTGCGCCGTACTGCTAACAGTGGGCAGTTTCAGTGCTGAGTCACCGTGAACGCAAGGTAACATCGAAAGGGAAAGTGGTTTAATATATTTACAGCAAGAAAAAAAATCATGGACATTAAAAGCTATGTTGAAAGAAACTGTTTAGCTTCCTGAAATGTAGGCTATCACGTCACGTTTCAACCACTGAAAGACGTCAGTAAACCACATGCTTGTAAACTATAGCGTTTATTGTGTAACATATTTACATGAGGAAAGCCACTCACTATCGCTAAACTACTGGCTTTAGGATGATTAGACGTTGGAGGTTTGATATTTGCATATTTTGGCACCGTTTTTACACACAACATTGGTAACGTTATACACTTTTATACTTTGACTGCTATTTGGGAATAACCATAGACTGTAAAAGATAGGGAAAAACTAGTCATAAAACTAACTGAGCAATTCCAGCGTTATGTGACATTTGTTATAAAAACTCAAAACATAAACATAGAAAGTATGTTAACTTTATATTGAAACCCCTATTTATATTTTCTAAAAACAACCAAGCAGAGTTATGGGAGCAGACAAATATAAATATGTAAAAAAAAATTATATTTTAAATGATGAAAATAAACATGCGTGTTTGGGTGTGACAAACAAGTTTACAGTATACAACCTACTTTGTTATAGAACTTACTTTGAATAGAAATTCTGTGAATTAAACTGGACAATCCAAAAGAAAAAATAGTAATCAAAAGATAAACGTTGGCTCTCAATAGAACAAAAATCATTTTATTTTATTTGACATTTTTGCATTTATGAGGGAAAAGCATCATTATGGATGAGACCAGCCAGCATGTGACACATTTCCGTTATAACTGGTGTGAAATTGGCATTTGTGTGACTTTAGGTAAATTAAATATAATAGTTTGAAAACACTGACAGAAGTTTTGAGTATTAAGTACTGTAAAATACTTACTTGCTTACACAAAAAATGTTGAAACGGTTTTCCATTTTGGTGAAAACGTAATTTTTTTCATGGCAAGATTTACATTTGCATGAAATTGCTACATGTTCATGTTCTCAAATATAGGTAACCTAATGAACACCTTTTACATTTTTAAAATGTATTACAGTAAACTTTAAATCTGAGGTCAAAATGCTATTTTTCATAACTGAATGTCCACAAATGCTAAATACCATATTTTAAAACTTTTAAGTTTTATAGGATTACAACCACAAAACCAACGTAAAGCTTTCATGCTGTACTCAAATAAAATGTACAGTTTTTTTTTTCATTTTTAAATTAAAATAAACTGTAAACCTTCAAAACCAAATGTCCTTAAATGCTATATCATATTTTACAGCTTAGTTGCTTTAAATATGGGTAGGGCCAGACAGAATCTGCAGGCAAAAAAAAATCTAGGTAATAAAGAATTTTGTAAAAAATCTGCGGATTTATGTGGAATGATTTTTGGGAGTATCATAAATAAAAAAATGTAATATTTAAAATAAAACATGTTTAAGATAATAAAAAAATGTTTACAATGCAATTGCAATTAGATCCACTTATTTGGTAAACAAAGCAAGTCTCACATATCTCTACTAAAAGACAGAACATATTACTTTACAAACTGTATTGTAAATAAATCATATGAACATTGTCATATTAGTCAATAATATCACTGAAATTAATTTAAAATCTGAAAGAACATAAATTTACACACATTTACACAAGTAAATAGACTCAATAATGGGCTAAAAATCGTACTCATACCTTAGGAACGGTATTGCAGAAAATTTTGACGGTTTTAAAACCTTGACTTTTTAAACCGCGGTGTACCTTGAAAACGGTTATCGTCTCATGCCTAGATTATGTTCTGTGTTGCAAATTTTTACAATATAAAGTGCTTAACAAATTTATTAGACCACCTGTTATAATAAAGACAGATCCAGCACTGTGAAATGCGTAATCATCTCTATCAAGAATTCTTGACATTTCACCACTTTGAACAGGAGTGAGGAATGCGTGATGCAAATTCACTAAGTCAGAAAATTAATGAAGCAACCATTAAAGTTGTTAAAACTTTTTTTAAGAACTGCAGGTAAAGTATAGCCTTCAAAACTGCCATTCAAAGGCAACTGAGAATATAAAGCAGCTGAGAATTTAATAAAATATGATTGAAAAAAATCTGTTTATACTACTGTGTATGATAAAAATACAAGCCTTTTCTTTTCTTTACAAATACAAAGGGTTAAGTAGTATAGGATGCAGTATAAAGTACATATGGCTAGACTTTATCAGGATTTACTGCATATGAAGTGTCTGTATTTAAAGATTTGACATTTCTGTGCTACTCAAAACTGTATTAAATCATGTTGTTTCAGATCAACACTGTACTACTGCGCTGCTTTAATAAGCTTAAATAAGCAAACAACCACATCCTTTGTATTAGGTTTGTGTATGCAAAACAACAGATACTGTTTGTCCTAGATATTCATCAGCGTCATTCATTTTTCCTGAAACAAATAGGTCCATAGTGGGGAATCCTTTCGTGTGGGATATCCTTTAACCACAATGACTACTACAGAAGAGAAATCCTTAACACAAAGAGGATCTCATTGCGAAACAAAGAGGAGTCCCTCCTGTTATATACAGTATAGACAAGAAGACAATACAAGCCAACATATACTGTACATGCTGCTGCATTTGGTATACCTGTATACATTCACACATGTAAATGAGCGTAGGCATGCCATAGTGTACAGTGCCTTGAAAAAAAACCATTCATACCTGTTCTTTTAACATTTTAATCATTTTTGTTTTACATTTTGTGGGGGGAAAATAACTTGTTCCCCACTTCAATCTACAATTACTCCACATCATACAAATACAAAGAAAATATTTTTTGATAACTTTGTTGACAAATAAAATGTTATATTAAATTAGTATTTTTAGTTTTGAGTTTTCTAAAATCAGCATGTTCACGAGATTTAGAGGTTGATTTTACTACACATGGGAGTATAAAATAGGCTGAAAAAAGTTTGTTGAATGAAGCACTAGGCACTTCATCTTTTCTGACCTTATGATTTGCTTCTATAACTGACAGACAAAACAATACAAACCACACAATATACATTAATATTTTTAGGTATTCCTCTTTGTTTTAATTTACAAAAAGGCTTTCGATTATTAACTAGGGATGTCCCGATCAGGTTTTTTTGCCCTCGAGCCCGAGTTCAAGTAATATGATCTTGAGTACCTACCAATACCCGATCCGATACTTCTATAATACGTAAAAGAATATAGAAGAGCGAAGAAACAGATCCAGGATGTTCCTCCTAATTTTTTATTTAATTCCCCTTATTTTAACATTCAACAACTCTGTTAACAAACAAAGCACTTCTGTGAGGTAGCTTGAACAATCAAGTAATAAATAACACACATTTACTTTAGTGCAACAGTAAATATAAAAAAAAATCTAATATAAAAACAAATAGCACCTCAACCTAAAATACCCGGCAGGCAATCGCAAGTTTACATATCTCACAGTTTGCTCTGGCATTGTTGTCATCGTTAACTTTATGATACCTGCAGACTGCAGATATACTCACGATTTCGCTTCTAGCTGCTTCCGTGTTCTTTGCCGGCATTTAACGAATATCTGCAACAAAGTGATGTCATGCCACACGCGTTGCTGTTTCTGTGTAAAGTCAAGAAAGAACTCTGTGCCACCGCATAACTATAGATGCGATATCACAATTTCTTTCTTTTTCATACACAATTTTCTATTTTCCTTCACAGCATCACAGTTCTTGTATTAAAATGTATAATTTTAAAATACACTTTATATGTATTTGTGATACAGTATTGTCCTTTAATACAAGCAGTCAGATATATAAATTGTACATTTACTTTTACCTGCTCAAAGACAGCACTCTTTTTGAATCTATCAAACAAAACTCAAGTACATGCACAGAACAACATGAGCATTTAAAGCAAATAAACTAATGTAAATTTTATCCCGCTTGCTTTTTGTGCGCTGTCAAGCGAGTTGTAAAACGCCTATGGTTGCGTCCGAAACCGCCTACTACTCGGTAGGTACTGCATTTGAATTTAAACGTATTACTCGGCCGTTAGTACGTTCTACTCAGTATGAATGTGAAAAGTATGAATGGAATTCGGATGTACTACAGCTGCCATTTTGTCACGGTCACGTGACCTACCTGCATCAGTTGCGTCGCTTTACTCCCATTCATGAATTCGCTGGTGGGGCATCAAGGGATAGTGCAGCATGCATGGGATGCGCACTTCAGAATCTTGCCGGAAGTAAGTCATCCGGGTACTTCACGCACACTGATTTTCGAATTCTATGAATTCGGACATACTACTCGGCTCGCATACTGATTTTATCGTACTGTGTAGTATAGAAGTACGCGGTTTCGGACGCAGCCTATGATTGGTCACACGCTCAACAGAAAGTGCTGCGATTAGCTCTTAGGGGCTGGTGCAGTTCACCGATGAGTGACACTTATAAACGGCACCGGCGATCACAGCTGATCCATGATCCCTGATCGTGTCTCTAAGGGCCCTAAAGGGGCCCTTACCTAGCCCTACCAGCTATATGCCAATCCTAAAATACTTCCTTAGCTTTTTTATGGTATTCAGAGACGTACCTATTCCAACCAGGCTTATATGCTAAGTACGATAAGCCCTACTAGCCTCATGCACTGATCTCGCAATATCCTCATACATTTCACAAAAGGCTAAACCAGGGGTGTCCACACTTGTTCCTGGAGGTCCTAGCTCCAATCCTAATCACACACCTGAACCAGCTTATCAAGCTCTTACTAGGTATACTAGAAACATCCAGGCAGGTATGCTAAAGCAAGTTGGAGCTAAACTCAGCAGGACACCGGCCCTCCAGGACTGACGTTGGACACCCCTGGCCTAAACCATGAGAACAATCATTACAATTCGCATGTGAACATGTTATTGCATCTTTGGGCAATGCTATCTTACTCAGCAAAAAGTCAGTTTCATTATAATAGGTTTTAAGATCCTCATGTGTAAGTTTCGACCAATTTAATTTAGCAAAAACATCCTTCTTCCAGTCATAATTCATCATAGGCAAACTATCAAAATCATTCCCTTTAAAATATCATGAGCATGAATGTGACTGAGCAAACTGTGCCATATTTGAACCTTCACCCATTTGATCCTTAAACATCTGAATGAGCTGCTGCACAATCATTCCAAGTTTTGCTTTACCATAAACAAAAAAAGAAACAGCTTTTTTTTAATTTGAGCAAGTTTTATTCACTTCTACAAGAAGAATAATTGAACATCAACAATACATCTTGTTCTGATATGTATAACATGGATTCTGTAAAATAAATCCAAATCATTACATGGTATTGAGAAACATTAGCATTATAAATACATTAGGAGCATTTAAATAAAACATGTAGAATGCATAAAACATTATCAGAAGTATTCAACATTTGGCTGATTTCAATGCCAAAAAGAAATACATGATATTTGTTCACTATTAAGTTAAAATAAACTACATGAACTGATTGTTTCTCAATGGTAATATTAATGACCTCATTATTTACATATTAGCCTTTAACAGGCATAGTTTTGACACACATGCAGCCTAATGAGACTGTGACTGGTTTTACATGTAATACTAAGAGCGAGTGATTATGTGTTCTCTCGCAGCTCTGTCTGAAAATCATGTTGATGTTTTGCAGAATAGGCACTGCTTTTTCACCGCCGTTTTTACACTTTCCACATGTGGCGTTATAGACATGTTGATGTCTGTCCATCTCGTTACGTGTCAGTCTGTGAAAAGAAAGATTCATGAGTGGTGGAGCTCAATCACAGATCATATACTTGATCACCATCACAGCTAAATGTTAAAGGAAGTTTTACACATTTTAAACATTGTTCATCATATTAGCTTTTAATGATGGAATTAGTTATTAATTATATAGGGCTGTGCAATATGATAATATATATTATGTGGTCAAAATAAAAAGTATATTGCTTCATATTACGCTCTATCGTTTTTGTTGTGTCACTAATTACATAGTTTACGGTAGTGCATTTTCATCATTTATACAATCAAAATATTATACACTGTGAAAGTTGCTGGGTTCCACACAATTCCTTCATGTTGTCTCAACACAAATCAATTAAGTTAACTTAACTGTTTTTACAAATTTAAGTTGATTGAACGTGAAACAATTAAGTTATCCCACACAAAAAAAGAATAGTGTTGATTCAGCTCATTGTAATTAAGTAGTTCCCTGCAGGCACAGGACGTCAACATCACATCATATTTACGTTGTTGTACCCCAACGACATTTTGTTTGCAAATGAAAATCGGGTTGGCATCAGAACCCAACATCAGGCTGACGCCAATGTCCAACTTAAAGTCATTCAAAAATCTAATCATGTTACACCTTGATGTGTGGATATTAACACTATGACATCTATCAGATGTTGGATTTTGGTCACTTTCCAACACAACCTAAAATCAACCAGATGTCAACGTAATTTGATGTCGTTATTGGACGTCAAAATAACGTCCTTTGATGCCGGCTAGACATTGAATTTTGATCACGTGATGTCATAGCCTAAACCTAATATTAACATCTCATGATGTTGTGTGCCCGCTGGGTTTGAACAAGGAGCAACAATATATTTTGAGTGTAGAGATGCAGATAGAAACATGAATAAAACATTGTAATAAAGTTCCAATCTTGAAAATGGAATTATTTACATTTTATTTATATGCATTTTATTATGTATTACACTGTAGAAAATGTTGAGCTCCACACAAGCAATTTGTGTTGGGACAACATGAAGGAATTAAGTTAACTTACTAGTTTTGCAAATTTAGGTGAATTGAACAAATTGTTATTTCAGCTGATTTTAAGTAAGTAGTTTGAACAAACAAAAAAAGTCATTTTTAGAGTGTATATTATATACTAAATGTATATACATTTTATTTAGTGATGATTTGTATTTTTATTTTGCAACTAATCATTCATTTTTAATTATAAACGGCTTTTGAATTATATAAAATTATATATTTTACTAATATTTATGAGATTCTTACATTTTTAATCAAACATTTGCCCTGAAGTCACATGCTAATGAGTCAATTTCTGACTGTATTCACTCAAAAAAAGTTGTTTGCTGGCTGTTCAGAATACTTATTTAAAAGCTGAAAAATGAAAATTCTTGAGTTGTTTTTTTTTATTTGGGGGGGGGGGGGGTGGTGGCAAATGAATTGTTGAATCCACTTACATTTGCAAAATCAAGTCAAATTAATCGATTTATACTTGCAATATTTAATATTTGCACATTTAAAATAGTACATATTCATTTCACTTTATTGCACTAATTCATCTTGAATTGTACATATCCACTGCACATATACATTTGTAGTTATGTTCATATATATCTGCATACTTCTGATTATTAATAGCAACCTGCACATATATTAATCTATTGTAAATCTCTGATCATAGTTAATACAACCTGCATATAATGTTCATCGTGCATCCATCTGTAAATATTACCCATAGTTTTTCTATAATTGCTCTTTATAACCTATACAATATCCTGCACTTGCTGCTATTGCACTGCTGGTTAGACCTAAACTGCATTTCGTTGCCTTGTACTTGTATATGAGTAATGACAAAAAAAATTGAATCTAATCTAATCCAAAGCAATTGTGTGGAACCCAGCATTTGTTTTGCAGTGTTCTTTAAAATGTAAAAAATAAAGAGTCATTTGTGTGGTCAGTATATAAATATAAATCATTAACTGACTGAATTGACAAAAATAGTATTATATTATGAGATAGATTTTTTATCAGGATATGAGATTTTTGTCATATCGTCCAGCCCTATTCGCTACTAGATAGCCCCTCATCAACATTACTACAGACATTTTCTTATACGCTAATTTAAATTAGCACATTGCAGTACATGAATACTTACTTGCACTCCCAAGAAGGATTGGCTTTGTCTGAAATGTGGCTATTTTTCGTGCAATCTGAAGTGCTCAAGAGCTTGGAGTATTCATTAGTAACTTTTTCCAGTTTTGTCGCACAGCATGGATTATTGCAGTCAAAGCATGGCAGATGATGAAACCCGTAAGCAGACATGGCAGCAAATACGCACACCTGTTTCAAACAGCACAAGTTAGAGAAGACATTCGTGTAGGCCGCACCAATTACGAAGAGTTGCTTTGTCATATTTTCAAAGACTATCAGAATGTACTCACCAATAGCACAGAGATATTCATACTTCAATCTTTGTGTTACTCTTGTCAACGTTGTAAAGCAAGGCAAAAGTAGGAATTATGCTGTATCTAGGTGCTTGAGTTACTTTTATACTCTGAACATCATTCCACCAAGGACATAATCTGACGTAATCCACCAACCTCTTTCCTACATGACAAATTTGCATGGAACAAACAGCAGGGCCGCCTATGCCTGCCTCCGTTTTCCATAATGATACTGTAACCTGTGGCTATTCAGGTGAGGGAATGGACCTTTTTTTGCTGTCTGGTGGGTGAGACAAAGCCCACTGAAGAACAAAAGAGCGACTACAATACTGTGCTGACAGTCCTGATGCTGTAGGGGAAATGACCTTAAGGGCGTTCTATCAAAACATTGCATATTAATGTTGTGCTTTAAAAAAACATTTTGTTGTATTGCAATGTGCAGTAGCAAACAGACAATTGTACAACATACAATTCTGCTTGTCCAAACTACTGAGATTTTTTGGGGAGAGCTTAGATGTTTTATGTTCAATCCACTTAAATTTGTAAAAACAATTGTAAACTTAGTTGATTTGTGTTGGGACAACATGAAGGTATTGCATGGAACTCAACATGTTTTATTGTGTATGTGCTCAGTTAAAATAGTTGGGTTAAATATACACTGTAAAAAATAAATCCGTCAAATTTACGGTAAAAATACGGCAGCCGTGGTTGCCAGTACTTTACCGTTAAAAATACGGCACAAACCGTAAAAATAATTTCTCATTTTTTACGGTAAACTACCGTATTTCATTAATTTATAGAGGTACTTTATCTGTTTTTTGAATTACCAACATCTATACATCTTTTGTTACACAGTTAGGTCTGTTAGCACAGCCATATGCAGGTGGTGATGAGAAAGTTACATTATGAACCAATGCTCATCACAAACAACTTTTTCCACAAGCAGATAAGTGTTTCAGTGTATAGAAGGTGCTCAGTGTCATTCACACAGCACACAGCTAAAATTAAAGTCATGAAATAAACAATGTTTATCAACATTAGATGTAACATAAATCTCTAATGTACATAACTCATGGGGAAACAGCTAAAAAGATCCATAGTAATGTCAACAAAAAGCATATAAAGTAATGTGCCATGCAGGGAATTCTGGGAAAGTCAATTTATGGTTATTCGCCGTATGTATTAAGGAAACATACCATTAACCAGGTTAAGGATTTGTACTGTAGCATTTCTACAGTTTTTTACCGTTGAAATCACGGCCATTTTTTACAGTGTACCCCAACATATAACCCTACTATAGGTTATTATAGCATCTTCCCAACTATGGGTTATTTTAACCCAATGCATTGGATTATTTTGATTAAATGTTTTTTTTGTTTTTTTTTTATGGTATTACTCTCACTAGGACGAGTAATTTTATAATTATGGTTGTGTAAATATATAACATACAGTTTTCAAAAATATAGAAAATGCTTTATTTCCCCTACATTTCAAGTTCCAGACACAGCGTATTTATCCATTTAATATAGATCAGCCACGAAGTCATCAACCATCAATAATTAAGAGCGCTGGTGAAACGGATAGACAAAACATGACACGGAGAGGTAATTTGATTTTAAAAAAAATTATTATTGTGTTAGAGAATAATAAATGTTATAAAGCAACAACAACATTACGCAGGCATATTAACACAGCTTTTCTGTGTCAGTTAAATCAGTTGAAATTCAAAAAATTTAACCCAACTGGTTGAGTTATTAAATAAATAACTCAATAAAGGTTAAAAAAACCAACAAAGCACCAAATATTTAACCCAACTGGTTGAGTTATTAATAAATAGCCGAACAAAGCACCAAATATTTTTAATTCAACCATTCAATTTAATTGAAAAACTGAACACAATAGTGAGTTTGTCCATATTTGACCCAATGTTGGTTTGCAACAGCCCAACATTTTCTTTAGACTGTATTCATTCATTCATTCATTCACTATCCTTCTGCTTAGTCCCTTATCAGGGGTCACCACAGCGGAATGAACCGCCAACTATTTCAGCATATGTTTTACACAGGGGATGCCCTTCCAGCCACGATCCAGTACTAAGAAACACCTTTACACAGTCATTCACACACATAGTCATACACTACGGCCAATTTAGTTCATCCAATTCACCCATAGCACGTCTTTGGACTGTAGGGAAAACCGGAGCACCCGGAGGAAATCCATGCAAACACGGGAAGAACATGCAAACTCTACACAGAAATGCCAACAGACCCAGCCGAGACTTGAACCAGCGACCTTCTTGCTGTGAGGCGACAGTGCTAACCACTGAGCCACCATGCCACCCCTCTTTAGACTGTATGTTTACTTAAAAAGCCGTTAACAAATATAACAATGTTTTTAAATACATGAACTCTTTCTAATAAAAATACAGATTGAGAAATGTGTGAAGAGGACAGAATCCAGTTAATTCATTGTTGTTATGCTTAGTAATTTAAAACTAAGCAAATATTAATAATAGCAATTGGATTGGGATTGTTTAATTATGGCAGTGATTGGATGTAAAATATGTAACATACATAAACCTTTCAAACCATTATGCATAAATCAATCATTGTTTTATTTTTAAAATGTGTCTTCATCCAAAGATGAACATAATAGCTCAAGCATTTTACAATAGTAAATGTATTGGTGAGAATTGTTTTATTTCTGTCTCAGAGAACAAATGAAGCACATAACTGTTTATAATGCCTCAGGCATTCTGAGCTTTGTTTTTTAGATGACATATGCAAAACAATGCATCTGCCTCCGAGCTACAGTATTATTTCAAACCATGACGGCCTACAGTATATTGTTAGTGTTGAGTCTGTAGTTCCAGAGAGGGTATTCCTTTTGTGTGGAATCTCTTTTCCACGATGATTAGTGAAGAAAAGAAATGACTCACGTATCATATTGATATATCAAAAACGATATGATAACCAGTCATAGGTTAAATTAATATAGTTGATCCTCAAATACTGAGGTCTGGGTACTGTACTAAACTGCTGTGTTAAAATACATCTCTAATTTTGGTGCTGCTATGATCTCAACAAAACTCACGTTTTGGGAAACACCAAAAGTTTTGGGAAACTTTCAAGTTATTAAATTCATGTTTTCCAATCACTTCCATAGCCACAAGTTTGTAAAATCCAGCACCTAGACGTGCAGATGCTTTTCCAAGCATTAGTGCAGGACAAGCCTTCTAAATATTCCACGGTCAACTGTTAATGGTTACTGGAACCAATTAGGGACAACAACAACTCTGGGGTCAGCCACATGCTGAAATGCATAGTGCAGAGTTAATAGTTGCATAACTACAAGCTTTGTTTGGCCTTCAGATGAATTCGAGAGCATGGTCGAGAAGCTGCATTCAAGTCTCACGTGAAGTGCAACGCAAAGGGGATGCAGTGCGGCCACTTGAACTTTGGAGATGTGTTTTCTGGAGTAACCAATCAAACTTCTCTGTTGTGCAATGATACAATGGACGAGTCTGGGTTTGGCATTTGTTTGAAGAACGGTACTTGTATGACTGCATTGAGCCAAGTGTTAAGTTTAGTGGAGGGGGATTATGGTGTGGGGTTGTTTTTAAGGGTTTGGGTTTGGCTCCTTTGTTCCAGTGAAAGGAACTCTTAATGCTTCAGCATACCAAGACATTTTAGACGATCTCATGTTCTCAACTTTGTGGGAATAGTTTTAGAAATTATCCCTTTCAGTTGCAAAATGATTGTACACCAGTGGACAAAGCAAGGTCCATAAAGACATGGATGACCAAGTTTGGTGTGAAGGAACTGGACTGACCTGCACAGAGCCCTGATCTCAACCTAAGTGAACACCTTTAGGATAAATGAATGGGAAGGCTGTGAGCTAGGCTTTCTCGTCCAACATCAGTGCCTGACCTGACAAATGCACTTCCCATGAACGATCCAAAACCTTGTGGAAAGTCTTCCCAGACATGAAATAAAAGGTGTGTGCTTTGGAGAGCAAATTAAAATGCTTAAATAGCCCCTGATATTGATCCTTAAGGACATTATTAGTCCATATAATACAGTACATAGGAATCATCACCCACTGACTGTAGACCTGGCTCAATTATTAAAGGATCAGCAGACTGTTGGAGGGAAAACAAAAGGTATCTGTTTAATGTTAAAATGACTTCAATTATACATTAAAGAAAGTCAGCTTCAAATGCCTTCAAATGTAGGAAGCTTAGAGCTTATTAAAACAGAAGGTTGACGAAGCCCAAACCTTTGTAGGAGTATACCTTGAAATATTTCAGTGAACTAAAGAAGATCTAAAGCCCTAAAGATCAAGAAGCTTCCCACTACCTTCATGGCAATGCCATTCTGAAAGACTAAGCAAAGTCAACAAATTAACAGAGTGAACATCTCTCTGAATGTTTAATTAAATTCAATTACCTTCCACAACTCTGACTGACTTTGACATTAATTAAATCCTGGAGGAAGAAAGGAAGACAATGCTTTCTCCTATTGTTCGTAAGACTCCAGGGTTGGGGCATTCCATAGCTTTAGAAATTGAGGAGAGTAGGACTAATTTCCAAACATGATGTTTGACATAAACATGAGTTGTCAGACATCTATAAAAGAAATTTAGTCAAGTTTATAGCTCATCACAATGTTTATTAGACTTTTAAACATTTAATGGGGTTTCATGAAATGTGTGTATTGTGCAATACAGGTCAAGTTACTTAATAAAAAATAAAGATAAGATTTTAAACAATGGCTGTGTTATTTCAGTGAAATACTACTGTGCTATTTCAATCAGCTGTATATATCTGAATAAACAAACAACCAACCCTTTGTATTACGTTAGCATATGCAAAACAGTAGATACTGTTAGTCTCTGAGATACTGTTCCATGACTATTCCTTTTCCTGAAAACAATGGTTCCATATCGGGGAATCCTTTTGTGTGGGATATCCTTTAACCACAATGACTAATACAGAAGAGAAATCCTGAGCACAAAGGATCTCCTTTATTCTGAGCACAGAGGAATCCCTCATGCTTTGCATTGTTTTTAGCCTTGGGAAAATTAAATATGTTGTTCTGAATTAAATGCGCACTTGTGATGTACTTCTTTTTTAATGTATAATTTAAAAATTCACTTACATGAAATGTTGTTCAATATAAACAGTAAGTATATATTTAAAAATTACAAAAAAAAAAGTCATATGTGTCTTAATAACAAGAGTGGCAGATGAATAATTACTTTAGATTTTTATTGCACAGAAGATCTGATATTCCATAGATCCATATTTGTTATAAAGTCTTATTTGGCTAATTAAGAAGACTAAATTGTGTGTATTTGAATGTAAAGGCAGTTGAATGTAAATGTAAAGCATTTGGGCTCACATGAGATATAATGTATGGTTTCAAACCTCAATTTATTATGTTCAACAAATCACACTGTAAACCCTGATAAGTTAAGACTACTTAAATAATTTGAGGAAAGTGATTCCCTCAGTTTATTTGAGTAATGGGAAATCAATAACTCAATTAATTGAGTTGACCAAATGTGGTCTCTTCATTGAATTAACTATGATTAAGTACAGATAACTTAAAATGGCTACCAGACTAAACTTCCAAATTTTTCTTTTCATATTCTTTACTTTCTCCCAGGGCCATTTATATTATATCATTATATATGATATTAAACATCTCATTTTTGCGAGGTGGGTCGTTATCCCAACCCCCAACCTGGAGGATCAGGACATACACACATACACTACCGACAGTTAAGCGTACCCAATTCACCTATAGCGCGTGTATTGGACTTGTGGGGGAAACCGGAGCACCTGGAAGAAACCCACACGAACACGTAGAGAACATACAAACTCCACACAGAAATGCCCACTGACCCAGCTGGGACTTGAACCAGCGACCTTCTTGCTGTGAGGCAACAGCGCTACCCACTGAATCACTGTGTCGCCCTGTGTGTATATCCGTTTTAAAAATGCATATGAGCTTTTAAATTTCTACTTACTAAATTAACTTTTCTCTTTTGTCAGATGGGTTTAGATAGTGCCTCTGTCCTGCTGTGCTTCAGCAAAATTCAGCATCACAAGCAAAACTAGATATTAAAGTTTGAGGACAAACTTTATGGTGGCTTGAAAAGCCGAGTCTAAAAGTTTGAAGTCGTTTTAAAGTGTAAATAACTGAAGCAGTTTTTATGAAGTTTGAAACAGTCGTCATAGATAAGTACATATATGTTAGCATGTTTCTAGGTTGTTGCTAGGCAGTTGCTAAAGTATTCTGAGTGGTTGCTAGGCAGTTGCTAACATCAATTAGCATGATTCTAGCATTAATTAGCATGTTACTAGCTTGTTTCTAGCATGAATTAACATGTTACTAGCATGAATTAGCAAGTAGCTAGCATGATTCTGACATAAATTAGCATGTAACTAGCATGATTCTACCATGAATTAACATGATTCTAGTATGAATTAGCATGTAACTAGCATGATTCTAGCATGAATTAGCATGATTCTAGCATGAATTAGCATGTAACTAGCATGATTATAGCATGAATTAGCATGTTACTAGCATGTTTCTAGCATGAATTAGCATGTTACTAGCATGTTTCTAGCATGATTTAGCATGTTATTAGCATGATTCTAGCATGAATTAGCATGTTTCTAGCATGAATTAGCATGTTATTAGCATGATTCTAGCATGAATTAGCATGTTACTAGCATGATTCCAGCATGATTTAGCATGTTACTAGCATGTTTCTAGCATGAATTAGCATGTTACTAGCATGATTCTAGCATGAATTAGCATGTTATTAGCATGCTTCTAGCATTAATTAGCATGTTACTAGCATGATTCTAGCATGAATTAGCATGTTACTAGCATGTTTCTAGCATGAATTAGCATGTTACTAGCATGTTTCTAGCATGAATTAGCATGTTACTAGCATGATTCTAGCATGAATTAGCATGTTATTAGCATGATTCTAGCATGAATTAGCATGTTATTAGCATGATTCTAGCATGAATTAGCATGTTACTGGCATGATTCTAGCATGAATTAGCATGTTACTAGCATGATTCTAGCATGAATTAGCATGTTATTAGCATGATTCTAGCATGAATTAGCATGTTACTAGCATGATTCTAGCATGAATTAGCATGTTACTAGCATGTTTCTAGCATGAATTAGCATGTTACTAGCATGTTTCTAGCATGAATTAGCATGTTATTAGCATGATTCTAGCATGAATTAGCATGTTACTAGCATGATTCTAGCATGAATTAGCATGTTACTAGCATGTTTCTAGCATGAATTAGCATGTTACTAGCATGATTCTAGCATGAATTAGCATGTTATTAGCATGATTCTAGCATGTTACTAGCATGACTCTAGCATTAATTAGCATGTTACTAGCATGATTCTAGCATGGATTAGCATGTAACTAGCATGATTCTAGCATGAATTAGCATGTTACTAGCATGATTCTAGCATGAATTAGCATGTTACTAGCATGTTTCTAGCATGAATTAACATGTTACTAGCATGTTTCTAGCATGAATTAGCATGTTACTAGCATGTTTCTAGCATGAATTAGCATGTTATTAGTATGATTCTAGCATGAATTAGCATGTTTCTAGCATGAATTAGCATGTTATTAGCATGATTCTAGCATGAATTAGCACGTAACTAGCATGATTCTAGCATGAATTAGCATGTTACTAGCATGTTTCTAGCATGAATTAGCATGTTACTAGCATGATTCTAGCATGAATTAGCATGTTACTAGCATGATTCTAGCATGAATTAGCATGTTACTAGCATGATTCTAGCATGGATTAGCATGTTACTAGCATGATTCTAGCATGGATTAGCATGTTACTAGCATTTTTCTAGCATGAATTAGCATGTTACTAGCATGATTCTAGCATGGATTAGCATGTTACTAGCATGATTCTAGCATGGATTAGCATGTTACTAGCATTTTTCTAGCATGAATTAGCATGTTACTAGCATGTTTCTAGCATGAATTAGCATGTTGTTAGCATGATTCTAGCATGAATTAGCATGTTTCTAGCATGAATTAGCATGTAACTAGCATGATTCTAGCATTAATTAGCATGTAACTAGCATGTTACTAGCATGATTCTAGCATGAATCAGCTTGTTTCTAGCAGGAATTAGCATGTTGTTAGCATGATTCTAGCATGAATTAGCATGTTACTAGCATGACTAGCATGTCACTATCGTGTTGCTAGCACCTTTCTAGCAAGATTATCATGTCAGTAGGATGTTAAAACTGTTAGCGTGTGTTAGAATAGCTAGTCACAGTCTCTGGGACAGTTGCTAGGGTGCTGAAATTGGTTGCTAGGGAGTGGCTGGTAAGTTTAAAGGTAATCAGTGATTGGCTGCTGGCTAGACTGAGTTGAATGAGGCCAGACTCTAGTCTGTAGGACAATCTGATGCAGAGTTATGAGCTCACAAAGGTTGATCCAATGTTAAGTCAATGGGAGTCTTTTACAATGGAAGTCTATGGGACAGTTGCTAGGGTGCTGTAAATGGTTGCTAGGGAGTGGCTAGTAAGTTAAAAAGTCATCAGTTATTGGCTGCTGGCTAGACTGAGTTAAATGAGTCCAGTTAGAAGTCTGTAGGACAGTCTGATGCAGAGTTATGAGCTCACAAAGTTTGACCCAATGTTAAGTCAATGGGACTTTTGGGATTTTTCTGGGTCGTTTTTCAGAAAACCCAAGGTCGGATCAGTTAGAAAAGATATAGCAACCCGAGTCAGACCAGTTCGAAGGTTTGACGAAAGTTTGAAGTATGTAGCTTGAAAGGCCTAGGAGGAGATACACTTAGAAATTAGTCTCAGAAGAAGAAGAAGAAGAATAATAATAAGTTTAAGATAGATAACAGTATGCTGGCTTTTCAAGCCACCATAATGACCACCTTATGTAGAATATATCGACCAATCAGCTCATTGTCAAGGCAGAATTTCAATTTCAGAGACATAGTGAGTCGTTTAAAAAAGATTAAATGTTAAGTTCAAAGAACTTAAAATATTGAAAAGTTTTTTTGCTGCCTAATGAATAAGCCAAAACTTGCTATTTTAAGTAATGTGAAGTTATATTAACTTAATATCTTTCGTAATGACAAGAGCTGGGTTTAAAGTGTAATCTGATAGATTTCTCTGATCACAATTTGGTAAAATGTTATTTTACTCTAAATTCTGTTCAATTTAGAAGTGCTTATTGATTGATATTAAGTGCTTATTAATCACAATAAATGATTGTGTAATCAGAGATGTTTTAAAATATTATTTGGGAGAGTCGTAGAAAACACGAAAATGAATGTTGTAAAGTTATAATTTGACAATGGTGCCAACAACATAGTCCTAACGTCACTATAGAACTTTGGAATTTAATTTTGGAAATTAATTAGCAATGTCACAGATTATACTATTGCCAAATCTGGAGAAAGTCTGAATTGATCATAATTTTCCAGTGGTTATAATGTTTCGTTTTTCTAAAAGGGTGAAATTGATTTATTATCAACTTAAGATAATTTTTATATAAATCTTGTATGGTGATTTTATTAAGAATCACCTTGGTGAAAGACTGATAAAAAAGGAGAATACTCCATTGCTGTAAATTTTGAATTTAAATACTGTGAGTGTTAGTCTCATAATAACTGCCCATCAAAAATATAGGCTACATGAAAATATATTTCGCTAATTAATTTTATTTAAGCGTTAATGCTCTTTTTATGTTTTATTTATTTATTTTGAAAATGTAAGTTCCCAAAACATTGCGGGAGGTTATTTTAGATAATCTAAAAATAACACATGCAGATGATTATGTTTTAAAACCTAAAAATAGCCTAAACTTTAGAACCCGTTCCCAGCAGGATGTTTTTTGAAAAAAAGGTATGTTCTAAGGACATTTCCTTGTGGTAGGCTATTTTAAACAACCTAAAAATAACTAGAACGTTGCCTCATCGATAGGTTATTTTTAACAACCTTTCACTTTAGATTTTTTTTTTTTTTAAGTTTCCATAGGCTATCCTAAAAAAAATGGCAACTTTTCATAAAACTACAATTTGCTTTTATGTAAAGGTAAAGTAACATTTTATCCAGATTTATAGATAAAATATTAAAATGTTAAGTAGTTAGCCTAAATAGAGTTAAACGCAATCATCAAACCTGAGCGTTTATTCAGTGTTTTTTCTGCTAGAGAAATTTGCGCACTTGAGTATTTAAAATAGGCAAATAATATATATTAATAATACAATAAACTGTTATTTCGTTTAACTGGCAGAATGACTATGTTTATCTGCCTCTTCTTATAGTGTTAAACACGCGCTTCTGATCTGATGCCTCGCGCTTTCTTGCACTGAAAGATTCGCATTGCTGTCCGTCCAACACAATAACAATAGTTTCGATTTTTTTCTGATTATTTTCTTCATGATGATCTTATATATATATATATATATATATATATATATATATATATATATATATATATATATATATATATATATATATATATATATATATATATGCTGTATATTTGACAGGATAAGATGGCAAATCAACACGTTTTCTGACCAAAGGAAAACGGAAATATTCCGCTAAAACTCACTGGAAATTATGCTATGCTATTCGTTTTTTTTTTTTAATGTGTATAAATTCGTTATATATATATATATAATATATATATATATATATAACGAATTTAAATATATGTATAATAGAAAATTTGGCTTGTTTTAAGCTCATTGTTATTATAACTCAGTTTATTCTAGCCACAGTTTCACTCTATGGGCAAAAGTATCTCTCTCTTGAGAAATTTTAAACTTTATTGTACTTTAATTTTTCACAATCAAACTTTTACAATCAGTTTTTCACATTTCAACAATGTTTACAAAATAAAAAATCAATTACTGTACAAGGTAAATCTCTCTTCTTTCAGTCTACTTATATGTATACTTCTATTAAATGTACTTTAGGTAAGTTAAAAGCAGAAATGTCTTAATATACAGTATGTGGCTTTTCTGCTTGTTCATCGACATATACTCGTTTCATATACATGGCTTGTAGTTGTTTCTATTAATTTGTTTTCACATAATATTAGATACTCCCCAGTTTCAGAGAAAAGGCTTAAGACTAGTCCGAAATTAAACTGCAGTTTGTGCTGTCTTTTTGTCTAATGTGTTTCTTTAATTTTTTATAAAGCTTCTTAAAAACCCAAATTGAACTAATTGGATATAAACAGAACACACTAATTGTCAGTATAAATGTTTTAATGATTAGCTATTTTATAGAAATGCGTAACTCAAGTATTCTTACTTTAAGTATATGCCTGTCTAATACTTCATTAGTGATATTAAGAGTATTTTATTTGTATTACAAGCACATTACAAATACTTGTGAGTGTCTTCAAAACCCATAGAGTGAAAGTATGCCCAATAATAACTTTAGCTAATTCCGAAAAGAGATAGCCAAGTACACTTGCAGTATACCTATAGAAAACTACAGATGAAGAGTAGTGAATAGTCCCACAACCACTTAAATTTTTTTGGAAAATGTAAGTTCCCAGAACGTTGAGATACATTATTTTAAATCTAACAATAACACATTTTTATGTTATTGTTTTTTATAACCTATCCCTGCAGGATATTTTAGAAAAATTAGGTATGCTCTGAGGAAATTTCCTGTTGGTCAATATTTCCTCATCAATATCTTTAGGTTTTATAAGCTTAAAATAAGTTTCATTCTTCACTTTGGATTTTTACATATTATAAATGAAACTTTGGTGACTTTTCATAAGGCTACATTTTGCTTTACATGACAGTGTCAATGTAAATACAGATTTACAGATATTAAAAATTTTAAGTAGTCAGGTGTTCAAACCTGTGAGTGTATTCAATTTCTTTTCTCTTTCTCTATTCAGTGCTAAATTGGAACAACTTCAATTATTCTTAGTATACAGTTAGTACATGCTTGAGTGGACTCATCTAATAGGTGATTAGTGATATTAAAGAATACATTATTTGTATTGCAAGCTCATTACAAATCATTTTGAGTGTCTTCAAATTAAATTTCCTAGTGGGAAAAAAACAAAATTGCCAAATTCACTTGGATTATAACCACAGAGACTATATTGGCAGGGATTGTAGGTGTCAACTACTAGTATACTCATTACAGTACAAATGAAAAAACGAACTGTGGACTATTTGTGCGCTTAAGTTTTCTATTTGTACAAAAGTAGCCCAATTTAGTCCCGGTATTCAAGTATTACTAGTACATAGATGTTAGTACTTACTCAAATATATAATTCAACATTACTTTTGTAAGGGATAGGCTTCATCACAGTGAGTTTTGTCCTGCATCATAATAATACATTTTATTAACATGTTAAATTGACTTCTCTGATTCAGTTTATCACTGTGCTGATTATATGCGATTGAATGATGAATCCACGCGTCAGGTATGTCTTCTCAGGAACAGAAACACAGACTTTTGTGTCTGTACTGTGTTTTTTACTTTGAAAAAGGTCAAATTTGTCACCAAAGAAAAGTAAATAGCTAAAAAGAATAATGTAAACAATGTGCAAGCAAATTCATACAAATAAAATCATTTAAACATTACATTTTAAAAGACTTTATTGAATAGAAACATTGCTTTACAGCATGCTTATACATAAAGCATGATTGCAGAGTTAATCATTGGATAAAACTCATGAAAAACATTCATATTCTAAGATAATAATACAACTGTGATATATAACATGGCATCTGAACAAGCTTTTACATGAAATCAAAACAAAATCTGTTGTATCTGTTATTTATCAGACACAAAAATAACCTGTTCAGTATATTTAAGCAAGCTTTTTACACTTCTTTAAGAAGAATACTTTATAAATAGACATAAATGCGTAAATGTTGAACATGTTTGACATAATTCCATACAAATATACAAATTATTACAAAATTTTACAAGAATTTAAGAGGAATTTCATTTCAAAACATCAAGCGCGTTTAACTAAAACACTAAAACATGTAGAACACTTACACAAAAGTACTGATTTTTAATTTAGAGGTATTCATTGTTTGGCTCACTTAAATGCAATACATGACTTATCTGCATTAACTTATCTGAACATGCAGACAAGATTGACATATTAGCGAGTTCTGACACACGTGCAGCCTAATGAGACTGTGACTGGTTTTACGTGTAATACTAAGCGTGTGTGATTATGTGTGCTCTGACAGCTCTGTCTGAACAACATGCTGATATTTTGCTGAATCGGCACTGCTTTTTCATACTTATTTTTACACTCTTTACATTTGGCGTTAAAGACTGCCTGAGGTTCCCTGTCCATGTTATATTCTGGTCTGTGAACAAAAGAGACACAAATAGAGCATATAAATTATCATCATCAACAAATAAATAAATAAAAGTCAGTCCTGGATGTTCTTTTTTTGTCTTTATAAAGCATTTGATACATTATTCAAATAATGAAGAAAGAAAAAAAAGTCTGAGGCTGCGTCCGAAATCACATACTTCCATACTATATAGTACGCTAAAATCAGTATGCGAGCCGAGTAGTGTCTGAATTCATAGAATTCGAAAATCAGTATGCGAGAAGTACCCGGATGGCCTACTACTTCCGGCGAGATTCTGAAGTGCGTGGGATGGACGCTATATCCCTTGATGCCCTGCGAGAGAATTCATGAATGAGAGCGAAGCGATCATGACAAAATGGCGGATGTAGTACGTCCGAGTTCCATTCATACTATATAGAGCGTACTTTTTAAATGGCCGAATAGTATGTTTAAATTCAAACGCAGTACCTACTGAATAGTAGACTGTTTCGGATGCAGCCTGAGTGATCTATTTAACTACCCAACAGTGGCACTTCTAACATTAAAACATAAAAAGTTACTAGCATAAAATGACACTTACTCGCACTCCCAAGAAGGATTGGCTTTTTCTGAAATGTGCCTGTAGATCCTGCAGTCTGAAAAGAGAAAGAGCTGGGAGTACTTCTTAATAACTTTTTCCCATTCTTCTGGACTGCATGGATTGTTGCAATCGGAGCAAGGCAGATGATGATGATGATGATGATGCCCGTAAGCAGACATGGCAGCAAAAATACACACCTGTTTTAAAGAAGAAGATTCAATTAGTGGACAAATACACTAAATATAGAGTATGTTCTGATATCTGAGCTTTGTTGTAAAGATCTTTGTTAATTATATGTACCCACCAACAAAGCAGAGATGTTCATTCTGATGCTTCTGTCCACTCTTGTCACTGATGTACAGCAAGGCAATAAATAGGAATGATGCTGTATCTAGGTGCTTGAGAGTTACTTTTATACCCTGATCATCATTCCACAAAGGACTTAACCTGACGTAATCCACCAACCTCTTTCCTACATGACAAATTTGCATGGAACAAACAGCAGGGCCGCCTATGCCTGCTCCGTTTTTCCATAATGATACTGTAACTCTGTGTAGTGGGTGAGATACGGTCACAACAAAGCCCACCTGAAGAACAAAGAGCGGCTACAATACTGCACTGACAGTCATGATGCTGCAGGGGAAATAAGCTCAAATGCGCTCTATGAGAGTATTTGATATTATTGCATATAAAGCTTTTGCTGCATTGAAATGTACAGTAGATTAAAGAGAAATGTGCGTCTGCACCAATAGACTTGTGGTTAAGTGCATTGTCAGCACGTTACATCATCACATTAACCTGAGTTGGATTCCTGGCTTGAGTTTCTTTACTGATCTGATCCTCACCACTTTCATGGCCATTAAAGGTCCTGCCCATTAAAACCCCTCACTCACTTTCCTTTGGAATAGTCCTTGCTTTATCAGGGGTAGCCACGGTGGAATGAACCACCAGTTACTCTGGTGGTTCTACTGGCTGATGCCCTTCTTGCCACAATCCAACTCTAAGAGTGCACTCATGAGCCTTCAACATCCATTCATTCGTTCATTTTTCTTAGTATCTCTATTAATCGGGGTTGCCACAGCGGAATGAACCACCAACTTATCCAGCATAGGTTTTACACAGCGGATGCCCTTCCAGCTGCAACCATGTACTGGGAAACATCCATACGCACTCATACACACTCATACACTACGGATAATTTAGCTTACCCAACTCACCTATAGCGCATGTCTTTGGACTGTGAGGGAAAACCGGAGCACCCTTAGGAAACCCACGCAAACATAAGGTGAACATGCAAACTCCACACAGAAATGCCTACAGACCCAGCCGGGACTCGAACCAGGGACCTTCTTGCTGTGATGTGACAGTGCTAACCACTGAGCTGCCATGTCACCCTCCATAAACATCCATACATTCTCTTATTTACGCACACACTCATACGCTACGGCCAATTTAGTTTATCCAATTCACCTATAATGCATATCTTTGGACTGTGGAGAAAACCAAAGCACCGAGAGGAAACCCACACAGACATGAAGAGAACATGCAAACTCCACACAGAAAGACCTCCATGGTCCAGCTGGGACTCGAACTAGTGAACTTCTTGCTGTGAGGCGAAAGTGCTGGGTTAAAAGAACAATTAATCTTTAAAAAAAGAGAGTGAAACTCCCTAAAACATGAAGATTTTAAAGGAGAAAAAAGGAGATCTTTCCTAGAACAGGGTTTTCATATAGTCCGTTCTTGAAGTCTTGCCTGGAACAGGAGTTTCTCAGGAGCTTACGCACAAAACCACAGTTCAGAATATCTCACCTTCTGTGTGGTTCTATTGGGCAACTTCAATACCTATGCAGGGCATGACAGTAAAATCTTGTGGCAATTGAGATTTGAAAGAGAGTGTATTTGGTTAGTCGTTGAGATTTATAGGTACCTGTTAAAGCACAGTGGTCTTAGAAGCAAAGAATCAGGTATGGGAAGATTGGTGAACCTATAAAGGAGGATTTATGGTCATCCTCAAAATGGTCCGGCAAACTAAATTATCTAGAAATGGTTCGTTAGCCCAGACCAGGGTAGGCAGTTTGATCCTGGAGAGCTGCAGTCCTGCAGATTTCTGCTCCAACCCAAACCACGCACACATGAATGAACCAACCAGAACCAAAGTTATGAAAGTTATGAAGTTCTGAAATCACCCCCTATACCCTCATTCACTGTTCCCTACATTAGTCTACTAATATAGTCGACTTAAAGGAGTGAGTGAATTTCCCTTGGACAGATTAGATTTTCATCAGACCTTGTGATTGTTCATTTCGGATTGATTTAAGGATTCTAGATTTATTGAAATCTTCCTTCTGTTTTATCTCTTTCCCTAATTCTTGTCCAAACCAGTCTAGTTCTATTTACATATTGGTGACCTTTAGAGTTGGACTTGTTTGTTTCAACATCTTTCGTTCTTAAGACCTAGTTATCGCTCTCTTTTCCCTGGATAAGTATCACTGTCTGTTTGATATCTTTTTGTTTTAGTCTTTTGTCAGGTTCTGGTTCTAATCCTGTCCTGTGTTCTGCTCCCAATGGTCAATGACTTCTCAGGCACGTCATAAATTTGCCAAGTACGATGCAATTCTAGATTAAGATCTATGTTGATCCTGAAACATCAGTTTTGTTTGAAAACGTAATCCATACCTATTTCTTACCCCTAAACCCAACCATAACTGTAAATTATTCCCAAACTCAGAGTAGAATAACAGTTGGATAACAATCATTTAGAAGTGCACAAACCTAAGGGAAAGCCTAAACGTAACCTAAAAATGATAAACATCCCTTAATTCTAATTGGCTGATTAGAATGATGTTCCAGGATCAACACAGATGTTAATCCAGGAACATGTCCAACTTGGTAAAATCAGGTTGTCGACTTCCCAGGCCTGTTGGTCTGATGTTTATGCTGCTAACTTCATCTACTATCAAGTCCTGGCATGCGTCCGAAATCACATACACTAAAAACAGTGTGCGAGCCTAGTACTATGTTCGAATTCATAGTATTCAAAAATCAATTCATGTTTATTTCTATAGCGCTTTTATAATGTATATTGTGTCAAAGCAGCCTAACATAGAAGTTCTAGTACAGGGGTAGGGAACCTATGGCTCGGGAGCCACAAGCGGCTCTTGGACCAAAAATATGTGGCTCTCCAGCTGTCTCTCTTCAAAAATATTTTAAAGTTTAAAAAACTATGACTGTCACTAGAAATCAGTTTCCTGTCAAATACAATTTTAACTCCCTTTTTAATGTATTTTTACAGCAAAATTAATTAGAACTCAGCAGTGCTGTGGATTAACTTGAATTGCGACACCAATAAAGGGCAAGCAACTTACATTTTTATGGTCACCACGTGCACGCAAATTCAAACAACATTCATGAGTGGTGATGGCGAAAGTGAAAAATTTTATAAAATGTCCTTGCTTCATTGACGGACTTGCTCAATATGTGATGCTTCATATTTGTTTATTTTTTGAGTTGTGCCGGGAAATAAGTTAAGAAAGGAAATAATATACACCCCATTGGCTCTTTAAAAAAATTTATTTGTCAAAAAAATCTGAAATGGCTCTTTGCTGAAAAAATGTTCCCGACCCCTGTTCTAGTAAATCGAAACTGTCAGTCCAGTTTTCAGAGTTGAAGTTCAGTTTAGTTCAGTTCAATTCAGTGTGGTTTCATTTTTAATGCTGAAAGTCCAAAAAGTGAAAAGCAAATCCATCAATGCGCAGCTCCACAAGTCCCAAACCAACAAAGCCAGTCGCGAGGATCAAACTTTACCAATCCACAAAAGTGAAGGAAATAAAAAACTTGAGAGAATCCAGGCTCAGTTAGGCACGACTATTCCTCCTCTGGCAAAACGTCTTGTGTAGAGCTGCAGTCTAGGCGCCGTAGGCTGGAGAATGCTGGACGTCCATCATGGAGAAACTGTGGGTGTTTGTAGGTCATCGGTGGATATTCAGGCTGGATTAATGCGAGATCAAAATCAGTATGTGAGAAGTACCCGGATGACTTCCGGCGATATTCCAATATCCGATGTATGCTTCATTATCCCATGATGCCACATGAGAGAATTCATGAACGCGGATGAAGGGGCGCAATTAACGTGGGTAGGTCACATGATATAGGCAAATGGCGGATGTAGAACGTCACAGTTCCATTCATACTACTTGCATTCATACTATATAGAACCTAGTTTTCTAATAGTCGTGTAGTAAATTCAAATTCAAATGTAGTACTTTTTAGAGCAGGGGTGCTCAACTTTGTTCCTAGAGATCTACCTTCCTGCAGAGCTCACCTGCAATCTTGATCAAACACACCTGTCTTTATTACCAAGTGCTCCTTCAGATCCTATTTAGTTGGTTTAGTTGCGTTCAATCAGGGTTGGAGCTAAACTCTGCAGGAAGTATAGATCTCCAGGAACAGGGTTGAGCACCCCTGTTCTAGAGTAGCACACACAATTTTGGACACAGCCCTGGTTCTGTCCACTGCTGCTTTTACTCTTGTCTAGCCTTGATTAGTGTTGTCTTGTGTGGACACATTATGAACACATTATTAATATGTTCACTATGACAACTGTGTCCTCTTTCCTGCAAGCCACCTGATGCTTGTTTTGTTAATCATTTTTCGATTTGCACTTCAATGTATTTATCAGCTGTATTATTCATCATTTTTCTTAATGCAAATAACGATCTTCAACTGAAATGAAAGACACAGCCTTTGTGGCCCACACTTCAACCTACACACGTTCTCCAGAATGCTATAGCCCAATAAAAATGTTGCTTCTATGTGAATGTCAGCGCATTGTGTTGGCTTGTTTTATTTACAATTTGTTTGTACTACAGAAAGGTCACGTTCAGTGTGAAAGTGCTCAAGTGAAACCTACATTCTATTTGAACGACAGACAAAGGCAGGGCTACCAGAAATCATTAATTGTCTATTCTGTAATGCTTGCCTTATTGTGACAATTTATAAAAGTATTGTGTGAGTGGTTTTCATAAGCATCGATGCACTTACCTGGAAAATCTACCCATTAAGAGCACAACAGGCAAATGATCAACATAAGTTTAGGTTATGATAATAAGTTTAGTAAATGGGACTTGCCTGAACAATGTCAAAGCATGAATAATAAAACATCTGTCTAGTGTTACTACGGTATTGAAAGAAATGTAGCTTTTCTTTAGAGCTCCTGCATGGTTTTGGTTTACATAACATATCTTGCTGTAATTGCTGTTCTTACTGTTTTTATTAATTATTAATTTTATTACATTATAGTAGTTTTAGTCATTTATATAATTAGATGAATGCAATTTAACAGCAATTCATAACTTTTTGTATTAGTAGCGAATTCGTATTAATTTGTACAATCTCGTTAGTACATCTTAGTATGATTTACTCATCCCAATGAGGGGTAGTTTTTGAGGTGTGCTTTGGAGACACGTCTCCCTTGAAAAATAATAAGTTTTCATACCAATCCATTCATTCATTAATTTTCCTTTGGCTTAAAGCCTGGTTTATATTTCTGCGTTGAGTGATCGGTGTGACCCACGGCGCCTGCCTTGCGTTGTTTGTGTTGCCCTGAAATATCACTTCTGAAACTCTAGCTGGCAGTAGATTTTTATGTCCCTCTGTGTCGAGTTTCTTCGCTGGTGTTTTCTTTTTTCTGAGCGCTACCTTAATGTAGTAACTCAAACTCTCATTTTAAGGCAGGAACTGGTAGACGGGCAACAGCTATATTAATAAGGTAAACACAAAACCATCTGGAGCTCCTTCAAGGGAATCGACACTTGTAAATTCTTGCTCCAATGGGTTTACTCGGCTCTCGGTCCCGCCCACACTCGTTAGCAATACCAAGCCGACCAATCAAAGAGCTTGTGATACGCGTTGTTGTAACATAGTTACATTTTTTAAGAAGTGCGCGTCAGCATCGGTGATGGCCACAGCAAGGGAAATGCATCCACGCATAGGCTGCGCCGGAGCATTCGCTTGACGCAGATGTGTAAATCGGCCTTTAGTCGCTTTATTCATCAGGGGTGACCACAGTGGAATGAACTGCCAACTTATCCAGCAAATAGTTTACACAGCGGATGCCTCAGCTACTACCCAGTACTGGGAAATACACACTCATTCGCACACATACACTGTGGACAATATTTAGCTTACCCAATTCACCTATACCACATGTCTTTGGGGGAAACCGGAGCACCGGAGGCAACAGCGCTACCCGCTGAACCATCGTGTCACCCATACCAATTCATGTGATTTTATTTGAATGAATAAACGTAAGAATAATCCACTTTTTTAATCCACTGACAACATGTAAAACAGTTAGGTTTCCTTGTGACCAGCCTTTTAGGAAGACTTGAATGGGTTTGGCTGTCATTTATATACATCAGTTAAATATCAGATAATTAAGGAATTTGCCTTAGGTGCCAGATTATCACCATTTACTGCAAGGTTTCTGAAAGTATTTATTTTTCAAATATCTCATAAGGTATTTTCATACTTCCAATACAGTAAATATAACCTAAATAGTATTTAGCTAATCAAATATGCTTGCTCTTTCACTCCTGTTAGGATTACTTCAAACTGGACTGTAAACTTGATTACTTAATTGTAATTAAATTCATTTATTCATTCATTTTCTTTTCAGCTTAGTCCCTTTATTAATCTGGGGTCGCTACAGCGGAATGAGCCAACTTATCCAGCATTTGTTTTATGCAGCGGATGCCCTTTCAGCTGCAACCCATCACTGGGAAACACATACACACTTATTCACACACACTACGGACAATTTAGCCTACCAATTCACCTGTACCGCATGTCTTTGGACTGTGGGGGAAACCGGAGCACCTGGAGGAAACCCACGCTAAAGCAGGGAGAACATGCAAACTCCACACAGAAATGCCAGTGTGGCTCGAACCCGCAACCTTCTTGCTGTGAGGTGACAGCACTACCTACTGCGGCACTGCGTCACCGCCTTGTAATTAAAATAATAAAATTAAACTAATTTATTGTAGATTGTTCTGTTTTGACTATCTGGATATATATGTTTGTATGTTTGTACAAATACTGACCAAATCGAATTGCAGTTTCACTTAACTATAATGTACTATGCCACCACAGTCAAAACAAAGAGCTACAAGCCTGTTTGTTTTTGGCTTATGCAAAACATCAGATAGTACTGTCTGATAAAATCGTCGGCTCTTACCATGACAAACAGTATTCCCGCATCCTAGCATGGAGAGAATTGGTTCACTATTGAACGTTCCCCAATGTGGGAGTAGATGATGGAGAAAATCTCCTCCACAATCAGAAAGGATTCATCTCTTATTGTGGTTTTCCATAGACTGCAATAGTCCCTCTCCATTTTAGAAACAGGGCACTTTTTTTAACTATAGCACCAATATTTCCACCCATGTTCGAGTTCTTTTTTTTTTTTTATGATTTCAGTGAACTAACATTTAGACCCTGCTTATAAGCACTTGAATCTATGAAAACTGATCATCCTGTGATCTTTAGCATAATAGAAAAAGTGAACCTTTTAAAGGAAAAAGACTTTGATATTATTTATTTTCTGGATACCTGTCATTTCTGGATTTCTGTCATATAGGATTCATTGGAAATTAATGTGCAGATAAAACAGCTAAGGAAGCCCTACAGTTGGAAAAAACAGAATGTAAAATGCCTGTTTCTGATGTTAAATCTGTTTTAAACCTGTATATTAAAGAGAAATGTCAAATGGAATGGGATGAATAGAAACAACAAACTGTATGAAGTTAATCCATTTGTAAATGAAAGAAATAATGACAGTTTTGAAAGTAGACATGATCAGGTTGTACATACGAGATGTAGAATCTGACACTCAAGACTCACACACTTTTTCATATTTATTGAAAGAGGAAGAAAAACCTGTGAAAACTATTTTGATGATAAAACATATATTTAGTATTTAGTTTATTAACATTTTGTATTTTTTATGAATATAGCCAATGCTGCTGATATGATATTCAAATATAAATAAATAAATAAATAAATAAATAAATAAATAAATAAATAAATTAATTAATTAATTAATTAATTAATTAATTATTACTAACATTCAGCTAATCACAGAGTGAATCTTTCTTGGGTATGCTGTGCCAAGAACTTCAAATCAATGTGAAATATCATTAGTTAGTTTCATTAGTCCATTTCGGTTAAAATGCACAGAAAACGATTACGTCCTTTTTTCAAACACACAATGTAAGTATCCGTTACAGTATGTTGCAAATGACACAAAAACACATTTTCATGTTATCATTTTAACCTACTGCTTCAAGAGTTCACACTTAGATAATGCTTGATGGTTTTAGCAGGTTTGGCATGCTGTCCCGGGAAAAAACCCTGAGCTCGGAGATAGATGAGCCCAAGACTCCCGCCTAGTCAATGAGAATTAAGGGAGATACGAGATCAGGTAGTTCTCGAGAGCTCCCCCTGATTCATTTGGCCTATACCTTGATTAATAAGACGGCTCTATAGGAATAGACCGCCAACCTCACCAGTGCATACACATTAAGTGCTTGTGACTGTTACTATTATTCAATTCACTTGTGTCAGATGTCTTTAGACTGTAGAAGGAAACCGGAGTACCTGGGGATAACCCACGCAAACACGGGGAGAGCATGTAAACTCTGCACAGAAAATGCATACTGGGTCAACTAGTGACCTTCTTGCTGTGAGGCAGCAGTGCTAGCCACTAAGCCGCCCATAAGCCGCCCAAAACGAAGATAGGGAATGAAGTTAGGCTGATATTTATGTTTAATTTGGAATAATTCGATTGGCTAGCTAATGATTAGCGATAGAGACCAACTGCGGTCAATCATATCATGTGCTCCTCTGGAAATTAGCTTGTGAAATTTCACAAAGTCAAAAGCCAACAGAAGCTCTATGGAAATCCTAATGTTTCACCAGATTCAGTGTTCAATGCTCTCCTACTTGTTGCTTTGTATAAAAATGTCTGGTAGATGAGACACAACAGATTATTGGGTTCAGCTATCTTTTATTGCCAATGTGCTGCTCGTGATTTCACAATAAGTTAAATATGTCTTATGACGAATATCTTATGCTGCATTAAATTTGATTCTTTTCATTCATCACTGTTTTGTCCTAACTGAAGAATCACTGACCGAAAGAGTGAAGGACAGAATGTGTACAGGTGTATGTAGTTTAAAAAATATATTATATATATATATATATATATATATATATATATATATATATATATATATATATATATATATATATATATATATATATATATATATATATATATATATATATATAAAGAGGACTGACAATTTTAAGACAGTGTTTTCTTAATTGGTCTAATAGAATTAAATCAATTAAAGCCCATTAAACAAAAGATGATCTTTTCTGTTTTTTGTTCAAACTGTTGTGTTTAGCTACTGTATTGTGAGCTCTCTATGGGTTGCTAACTTGTGAAGTTGTTTAATGTCAGATGAGTCAGTAAATGATTGATCCCTGCCCACTATATATGCTGTATATATGTGTTGTTTTTAGGATGTCGGTAAGCAAAATGTCAATTGTGTGAGAGGAAGGGAGGGGGAAAAGAGAAAGAGAGAGAGAGAGAGAGAGAGAGAGAGAGAGAGAGAGAGAGGGAGGAAGATGAGGGGAAAGTGAAGAGACTGATTTGATGAACGGAAGACTGATTTGATGAACGGAAGATTCTGCAAACCCTGATCAACATTTCTTGGCAACAAAACAAAACCGCCATGATCCCAAATTTATCATAAAACAGACACCGTCAGGTCGTACCCTTTCATTTCAGACACAGTGGTAAAGCAAATTTAAATGGCTTCATTTCAAACCAAATGTCGAAGGAATGTTGTGTTTTTATTGTAGTAAAGCTTATTAAAGTATTGGGAGAAACCTCTTGAACAATTCAGTTCACATGAATCAGATTGTCACAGGACAGCTGTATAATAACATATAAAGACAGATCAGTTAAGGCTCAGCTGTGTAGTGTTCAGGCATCACAACAGGAAAAACTCAGAGCAAGTATGTTAAAAGTCATTGGCGCTGTGCAGCTGTTTTCAGCTGTTGTTCTTGGTTTTTTGCACAATAGAACAATTGAAAATCGGTACACTGTAAAACTTTGCTGTAAAAAAACAGCAACATTCTACAGTAAAATCTTGTATTTTCACTAAAACTGTGATATTCTGTAAAAACTGTGCATTATGGGTAATCTTGTTTTTCTGAGAAAGTAGTAAACTGTAAATTTACAGAGCTCAGAGTCGGCACTCAGAGTCTGCGTTTGACATCACACTGTGTGCACTTTTCACTATTATGTACACTAGTTTGCTAATATAGTTCACTTGACAGAGTTAATGAACACAAATGAGAATTTTTCTCAGCCTCCTATGTTTATATTCGGTTATTTCATTTTAAAAGCAATGGAAATAACCTATTATTCACCATGAATATGAAATTACTACACAAAGGAACCTGTAAAATGCTCATTTTAGAATAAAATTTCAAATGGCATTTAGAGGCTTTTGCGTCTGAACTCTTTAATTGGAGAATCTCAAAACATCTCTTCAAACTTAAACACAGACCATTTGAGCTGTTGCCCATATGAGGGATGCTGCTGCAAATAAAAGAAATTAAGAGAAGTTTAAAATTGTCTACACCAAAACATCATTTCTCTCTGGTTGCACTGCACTGTCAGGCTTGTGCAGATGTGCATTCAAAGCCATCTGAATATTATTAAAATATGGAGTTTTACAAAATGCTAGATGTTGTGGATGCGCAGTTCAAAGAACGTTTTGAGCAAGAAGGGTTGCTGCAGTGACGGAATTTGGAAAACCTCCTTTTCATTAATCTGGTACAAATGTACCCCAAACTAGACAAAAGATCCCTTAACACACAATTGGCAACGTTCTGACTGTAGAATGTGCAGTCTAGCAGTGAAGCAACAGCAGTGCTTCAGGATGTGTCTAGAAGTTTGTGGGGGGTTGTATTAGGCAGAAAAACTGCCTCTTGTCACTCCTGTGTCCTCAGCAAAAGTTTCTGTGGTTCTTAGAAGACTAAAAACATGGCCATCACACAAGCAAGATCAGAGAAAAACGATAGCTCAACAATTTGTGCCCTGCAAAGAAAAGTTAAAACATCCAGTTGGAAGATTTGATTTAAAATCTAATTTCAATATTGAAAATGTTAAAAGCTTTTAAATACATTGATTTAACTTTTATTTATTTTTATTTATTTATTTATTTATTTGTTTATTTATTTGTTTATTTATTTATTTTAATAAAATGTCTGTTGTGTTAAATTACTGTAGATGCAATTTGCAAACTCATTTAACATTTTGTAAATTTCATAAAATATCCAGCATTTTTTTAGTATGATTTGACAAAAATAGGTTCCTGTAAGTTAAGACTTTTATACTTAAACTGTTTTATTTTTTTCTTCATTTGAAGGTAAAAACAAGTTTGAAAATGCTCAGCGGTTTAATAGTTTTCAAACCTTCTGACACTCCAACGCTGCAGTAGGTGCAATGAATTTTGTTCAAAACAAAACCCACTACCATGCTTTAAGATGTTTAGAAGCCAAAACAAACGCCCTCAAAAAGTTTGATTTGGTGAGATGTTTCGAATTCCCAAACAATCTAAATTATAACTTCGTTTTGGCCAAATTTAGTTCAAAATTACGAGATTTGAGTTCATTCTTTTATTTCATTTGAAGTATACTGAAGCCTTTGTCATGGTATGTTCCCCAAACTGACACTTGGGTGCTGTAAAATGCAAATTGTTATTCTATTTAGAATTTATTATATAATCATCACCTTACAGCTGAATAATCCTCACCTGTTTCTTAGTAGTTGTTCATGAGTGTCTTGCTCGTTCTGGACAGCTCTTCAAAGACTTTTTCAGTTTTCAGCATCTTCTGTGTATTTTACCACTTTCCAGTAGTGACTGTGTGATTTTGACATCCATCTTTTGAACTAATTTAAACGACTTGTTAATGAATCTATTTTAAAATATGTACTGAAATACTGAAACATTTTAAAAGTAACCTTTACAA